>NC_057807.1:23827044-23839081 GCF_018294505.1 Triticum aestivum | reverse complement strand
CACACACACAAACTAAGACTCCATCTCTCTCTCTCTCTCTCTCTCTCTCTCTCACACACACACACACACACACACACACACTAAGACTCCATCTCACACACACATGCTCTAGGCGGAGCATTTGTTCCTACCACCCTTCATCCAACCTTACCCATATGATAAACAATCACCTTTATTTACTTGCATAACATGGACAGATTCCACTTTACTTTAGTAGTCAGCAAACTTATCATCTGTATACCCTTATAAAAAACGAGTTGGCGGTGATGGTGTGCCTGCCATCTTGTAATACAGACCGTTTGATCTATATCTGACGGATAGGAAGCAAACTATGATAATTTTACAAAAGATACCCGCACCTCTCTCCACATCATTATCTCCCGCAACCTCATTGCTCAGCAATTAAAAAAGGAATAAGTCTCTGGAACAATCTAGAATGCATGGTGGCCGCTGCCGCCTGCCGGCGCCGTCCATCCCCATGCCTCCGCCCATTCCGACCACCAGTCACCACCACGCTCCACTCCTCCTCGCCTTATCTCTCATCTTTCATTTTTTCGATGACATTCTCGAGATACCAGTTTTCCGATAAAATTCTTGAGATATCATTAGGTTTTACACATGGGATTACTCCTGCATGGGTCAATCACAACAGGTGTTTTGTAAAAAAAATGCATATTGATGTTCCGTGCAATGCATGAGAATCTTGCTTGTAATTATATAACGCAAATCACGAGCAGGAAGTGACATTTTTTTGACACAACCACGTTAACATGGCCACGTAAATCATGAGTAGGAAGGAGAAGGGAAGCGGGCTATGGAGTAATGTTTTTTACCACAATTTCTTAGGAAACTTAGTGCAATAATTGAGTAGTTTTGCAAACTACCATTACTACTACACCTGAAACGGTTCAAAACCTATACTCCCTTGCCGGCGCGCACTTCTCGCGTGAAACGGTCAGCGTCGCCTGGAGCGTCAGTGCCGCACTAATGCCCGGCCAGAGCGGAGGCGACCTCTCACTGGCGCCGGCTTTGAAGTGGCCCGACGGCCGAGAGAGCGCCGCTTCCCGGTGCACGCGACTGCTCCGCGTCGAGACTGGCCATAGGCCCTGTTTGGATCCATGGGTTAGAGTTAGTTTGAGCTAGTTGGGGCTCAAATAGCCCTAAAGTATCCAAGCATGAGGGTTTAAATTGGAGCAAGTTGCATCAAACCCACCAAAAAAACTATCCCACCCAAGAGGTGCTAACTGGAGATAGTTCTCATTGGGACCACTAAAAAATCACTTTTCTCTCTCCATGAAGTGCATTTATTGTCAATCTAACCCTGTCACCCAAACACCTCTTTGGCTACAGTTAGTTCATGGTTAGTCTTGAGTTAGTCTAACCTCTAGCTAAGTTAGAGTATCAAACAGGAGCAGTATAGGACATGCAAGTTGCTCAAAGCATATAGGCAAATTCATACATGAAAGGATTTTTTTCTTTTTGAAAACGGAACGTGAAAGGAATCTTTTTTAGAATGCTCTTGGCATGTCGCTCACATGTGATAGTTAACCGACCTCAATAGACGGCAGGAACGCCAGCCCGCCGCACTTTGATAGAGACGAGGAGGGAGAAGCGATACAGGCTGCTGGATTACTAGAGATAGGTGTCGCACGGAAGCCAAGAAATATGGTGATAGCGTGGGTTAGCCATGTACTAGTGTATGATGTAACTACACTGGGCTGCCGTGTTTCGTACTCTTCCAACCCACTGTGGAGATGATTGGTTAATTTTATATCGCTGAATAATATTAAATATTATGAGTGCAGACGCTCCACCACGAGGTTCCTTGCTCCTTCTTGGTCGTCCGGAATCTATGTTCTTCCACTCTTTTTTTTACTGAGCTTTGTTCATCCTTTTGCCAACACGTGAGACATCTAGCATCAAGGCGCACGTGTTATGCAATGATCGTTCCATCTATATGAAAAACACGTGGCACTGGAACTACGAGACGGACATGTACCCAGGAGTGGACGTAGGTACCTGAGTAATGTAGCGTAGTAAATGAAGTAGAAAGGCACAAATGGTATGAACATGCATGGCATACATGGTGTGTTGGTTGCGTTCTCGTCTCAGCATAGTTGTTCCCTCTTCATGCATGCTCAACTCAACACCCCTCTTCATGCATGCTCTCTTCATGCATGCTTCTAGTGTATTTGTGCTAAACTAGTGTGGACTCATGCACCCTCCATACACTCTACCAAACACCCAAAAGTAGGTCGAGAAGGGAACTCTTGGGTGGCATTTGTCTCTTACTACGTACTACCACTAAATGTTGTACGTGCAATGCACGGTGATGTTATGGAGTACGTGTTTAAGTACTCTACTACTACTATATTAGTTGGAGGCACGTATTAACTTTTATATTTGTTTACGTGTATGCCCCGAGACCTTCCAACTAGACGTGTCTTTCTCTCCAGGTCACACTTTGTATCATTCATACAGCTAAGTACTACTACATGTGGTCTCCGACCCAGAAGTGGAAGAAGTGGAGACGCTCTACCACGCTGTTTTTTTACGCCGGGCTCTACCATGCTGTTCATGTCCCACTCCTTTCGCTGACGTGTGGGACATCCAGCACGTGCCATGTTTGGCACCCTTCATCGTAAGAGTTGAAACGCTAGCATTCATCAGAAATAAAAAATAATTATAAATCGGCAGTGATACTATTTTTTTGCGAACCAATCAATAGTGATACTATACCACGCGGTTTCCTTGCTCCTCGATATCGGAAAGAATACTTCCGTTCGCCAACATGTCGGACGTCGACCATCCTGGTCCACTTGCCATGCACGCAGAACTCCAAGGGAGAGTCACCCAGGTCGTCGCGCTGCAGTAACAATGACTAATGAGCCGTCAAATCACAGGCCCACTTCCCACTTTGAAGTTGCTCGGACGAAGGAACCATCATGACTTTGTTGAATTCCGCTTCTTGAAGAAAACTACTATACCAGCAGTACTGCTAGCTACAATATTTACTCCAACAGAGGCCTCCTTTCATTCATAGGATAGGAATATGAAAATCATAGGAAGTGAGATGACATGCATCTCAATTCCTATAGAGAAAGAGATGCCATTTAATGCATAGGATACGGATTTTTCCACTTAGTCTAGGCTAATGTACTGGTAATTTGCTCTAAAAACTACAGTAGTAACTAGTAGTATTGGTACATGCTCGTACTCAGACACAGATACACACACTAACTACTAGTACTACTACTTCTCACAATCTGGCTAGACACCGTCGTTCTCCTTCCCGGCTTTGTCGGCGACACCCCATCGTTCTTGGATCTCCGCCGACCTCTCCGCAGTAGCGCGTGCGTCCTTTTCTTTCTTGCGGCGGCGGGCCTCTCTTTTCTTGAGTGCTTTCTGACTTTTCCGCTCCCTCTATGCGGCTTTGGCCGCCTCTTTCTCTACCGCCCATTCAGCCTTGGCATCTTCAAATTCCTCCCACATAGTTGTGAGGTCACGAGCGGCGATGAACTCGGCACGGCGGGATGCCATCGCTTCCCTACCATTTTGTGTGCGTTCGTGGGCGGCGAGGAACTCGGTGCGGCGGGATGCCATCGCTGCCTTACCGGTTAGTGTGCGGCACGGTGGCATGAACGATGCTTGGTGAGAGCTCTGGGGTGGAGTGGCCGGACAACCGTATAGTGCATTGGTTTGTCAAGAGCTCAAGGACAGAAGACGAAGCAAATTAGGATTCCCCTTCAGTCTTGGTCATTTATTACCGAGTAAAATGCATTGGCGGTCATCGAACTTGTCTTGATAGCTCACTTTGATCATTGTATACGAGATATGGTGATTATATGGTCGCTGGCTCGGCGTATAGCTCCGTATTTGTATGGTTGACCAGTCAAACAGTCCGCATGCGCCTGAAACGGTCACCGTCTCTCCAGAATGTCAATGCCGCATTCACTAGACTTAACTACAGGTGCAATTGGTGTGTCACTGACATGCGGGCCAGACGCCCGTTGGGCCCACATGTCAGACACCCAAATGCATCTGCAGTTAAGTCACTAAAGCAGCGTCCGCATTCACGCCCGACGAACCTACTCCGGCGCCAGTTGTCCATCCGTCTGTCGCGGCTCATTGCCATTCGCCCGCTATATTAACTTGAGCCCCAGTTCCCAGCCATAGTCAAAGACCCACACTTATTCTCCTCCTGCCCCTTCCTTCTGTCGGCACCACTTGAACCATGGCCTTGTGGCGCTCCGAAGCTCTCTTGGATGTACTATCGCAGGAGCAGACGAGGGACATCGGCGGCTCCGCTCCGGGCGCGCTCCAAAGCTCTCTTCGACGTACTATTGCAGGAGCAAACAAAGGAGATTGTCGGCACCCCCCCGGGCCGCCCTCTACCGCCACGACCACGAAGCCGGCGCGTGTGTGCGGGCGCAGCCGGCAGCGAGGAAGAGTAGTACACGGTAGGTCGCCGCCGCTCTGGTCCCGGGAAGGCCACCGCTACTCCACTCAGTCGACGCCAAGCTTGGTGGGATAAACATCGGCGGCCGATTAGCCGCTTGACGGCGACGTGGAGGCAGAAATCTTCATAACCTTGTGCTCCGGCCGGAGGAGGAGGTTATCGAGGCGGATGAGGAGGAGGCAAAGGAAATGGCCGGCTTTCTCGGGTTCATGGCCGGACTTGGTGGTCGGGTGCCGGCGATCGTTTAGATTAGGTTCACAGTAGGTTTAGTACGGTTTGTGCGAAATATGTAATGAATTTCGTCCAGTTTGTAGGAAAAGTTTTCAAAATGTAATGAATTTCATCCGGTTAATTTGAAATTTGCTTTGTTTGCACGAATTTCGTCCGGTTAGTTCATATAGTTGTCGAAAGGTATGTGGGCAGCATCAGATGGCATGCACCAGTGTCCCCGGACAGATGTCGGTGTAAATTTGTGGGCCAGCGCTGGAGATTCCCTAACTATCATGCTATAATCGCTAACAATCTTCCATTATTTGGCAGGGAATCCCTCGATCAAAATCAGATCCGCGGTGTTTCGCACTCCTCCCGCGTACGAGTGTAAACTCTTGCTTACATAAAAATGGAGCAAGTGGATGGCACTGTAGCACGTCATATCACTCGAACTAGCCCGCCTAACGAGCGGGAAAGCACCGCCCTCGTCATTTTTTTTTGGATTTCTATCGATCGATCGCGCGAAAATGTTACGCTTCGCAAGTTCTAAAGGAAAAGGCGGCACACTTATGACTCGTACGCGTCACAACCCCGACAGTCCGGCTCGCACGCCGCTCACCAAAGGGGACACGCGTTGTCTTGCAATTTCACTGACATGTGGGACCGTAATTGAATAAATTGTTGATAGCCGAAATCTAATCGCTCGGCGGGCGTCGGCTGAGAAGAGAGAAACGGGGGAGGGAGAAGAGATCGCCCGCCCACCACGCACGGACTCCAAGAAATATATGGTGATAATGTGAGGTGGGCCATGCTGGAGTCCGGACCGCTTCCGGAGCCCGCTCTCACCGCCCTGGCCCCTCAAGACGCCAGCTGCCCGCTGCATGCATAGCAAGTAGTCCCCGCTTATGTGGAGGAGAGAGAGGCATTGACAAAGTCAAGGAGTAACAGTGGAGATAATAGCTTTCATCAAAAATAAACAATGAATACTCGTTGCTCGTCCTCTATATCAAAAAGAATACTTTCATTCGCCGACATGTGGGACGTCGACCATCCTAGTCCACCTGCCATGCACAAAATTATCCTGGTCTACCCCGGTCGTATCGCAGGCCCAACCTTTCCCACCGTAAGTTGTTCGGATGAAGGAACCATCATGACTTCGTCGAATTCTGCTTCTTCAAGAAAACTTAATGTACCCGCAATACTGCTACCACACGCGAAGACTGGACGGCACTGTACCACCACTACAAAAAAAAGACACATCCGTGACATTTTGGGTCGAACGAATTTTTTTTCTGTCATACATATGACACTTCTATGACGATAATTGTGACAAAACCCGGTATCATCATAGATGTGGTGGGCTCCTACTTCTATGACAAAAAATCATGACAGAAAATGGGCTTTTTGTCCTGGGCGGGCCGAAGACGCAGCTGCATGACATTCTTTGGGCCGTCCATGACGGAAAAAACTGTGGTAGAAGCGAGGGGGAGGAAAATTTCGGGGAGTTGCCGGTTACGGTGGGAGGTCGGGGGCGGAGCGATGCGCGTTTCTCTCATACGTACACGCGTGTGTGCGAGGCGTTGGCTCTAACTGAACCCGAGCGAGGCGTTGGGCTCTAACTAAACCCGAGCGATTGCACTGCAGGCTACACGTTACTTAACCCGAGGGATCGATCGATGGCTGTTAACTGAACCCGATGGAGCGATTCCTTCGCTACTGCTGCTAACTGAAGCCGATCGATTGGATGAACAGTGAGCGTTGAAGGGGGGTTTGGATGAACAGTGAGCGGTGGCGTTGCCTCTGGATGAACAGGAACCCGTGGTGTGGAGGGCTGGATGAACAGTAGACGATGGAGGGGTGGACGTGGAGGGGTGGTTGAACAGGACCCCGTGGTGTGGAGGGCTGGATGAACAGTAGACGGTGGAGGGGTGCCCGTGGAGGGGTGGTTGAACAGTAGCCGGTGGAGTAGCGCGCGGTGGAGGCTGGATGAACAGGAGCCCGTGGAGGCTGGAGGAGGTCGACGGTAGCCCGTGGAGGTGGAGGAGGTCGACGGTGGAGATGAACAGTATCCCATGGAGTCCCGTTTTGCGGTACGCCACACCCCCTCCCCCCCCCTCGTTTTGACCGTAGCGCTCCAACACAAGTCCGTTTTGTTTGTTTTGCGGTACGCCACACCCCTCCCAATGAACAGGACCCCTGTTTCGACCGTAGGAGGTCCGTTTCCTCCGTTTCGAGACCCCGCCTGTATGTACACATGCGTGACCGTATTTTATTTCTTGCACCCTGGTCGCTGTACGTACGTGTACATGCTACGTGCGCGCCTCTACTACGACACGTGCACGCCTCTACTACGACACGTGCGCGCCTCTACATCGACCATGTAACACCCCAGATCCAATGCGCCAGGTGTCTGCCAATTATTCGCCGTCGTTGCCATGTCATTTGCTTGCGTGTTGCATTTTATCATGTCATCATGTGCATTTCATTTTGCATACGTGTTCGTCTCATGCATCCGAGCTTTTTCCCCGTTGTCTGTTTTGCAATCCGGCGCTCCTATGTCCTCCGGCGTTCCCCTTTTGTCTCTCGTTGTGAGTGGGTGTTAAACGTTCTCGGAATGGACCGAGCCTTGCCAAGTGGCCTTGGTATAGCACCGGTAGACCGCCTGTCAAGGTTCGTGCCATTTGGAGTTCGTTTGGTACTCCAACGGTTAACCGGGTAACCGTAAAACCCCCCTTCTCTTTGCAGCCCAACACCCCCTCCAAGCTGGCCCAAAAATCCACCTAACTCCCCTCCATGCTCTCGGTCGTTCGATCACGATCGCGTGGCCGAAAACTGCTCCTCATTTGGACTCTCCTAGCTCCCTCTACTTATATAAACACCTTCCCCTCCGAAATTCGTGGTGCAACCCTAGCCATTTTCACCCTCGCGTCGCCGGACGCGTCCGCCCGCGCCGGACACGTCCAGCCTCCACGTCGCCCTGGCCAATCCGAGGCCGCCACGTCAGCTCCAGCCGCCCCCGTCCAACCCCTTCGCGCCATGTCGCCACCCGGACCGCCCGCTCCACTGCGCGCCGCCGCGGGCCCGGTGGGGCCCGAGCGAGGCCCGCCCGGCCCGATCCGCCTTCCCGCCATGGCCGCCCCTCGCCTCGCCGGCGAGCTCCGCCCTGACCCCGCGCCCCCAAGCCGGCGAGCTCCCTCCGCCGCCTCTTCTTCCTCTCCGGTGGCAACTCCGGCGAGCCCAGCCCGCCTCGGTTCGCGCGCCGCCCCGCTATGGATCTGGATCCACGGGTTGACTTTCTCCCCCTCGAGGTTGAATTTTCTGCCAAGTCCCTATATTTTGTTATTTCCATGCCATGTTCAACCTGCTGTATCTCTGCATCCGTAGCTCCATTTCGTGCGTGTAATATGTCAAATTGTTCATCTCGACGAGTACATCATTTCATCTCATTGCATCATTTACATTTGAGGTCATCTAGATGCCTGAATCATCGTTGTAAGAGTGCTTCATGATGTTTTCTGCTGTCTGTTAACAGAACGAGCTCTTTTGTCATTTTTGCCATGATTGATGTGTGCATCCTATGATGTTGATATCTACAGGTGTTTTGAACTATGCCATGTCTTCTTCACAGAGGTGCTTACCATGTATTTTTGTGATCAATGTGGTGACTAGCACAAGCATGCAAACTAGGCATCGTGATGTTGCTATTTTAGTCCCTGTTCTGCTGTTATTTTGATGCCATGTAAACTTGATGCTACAGAGAGATCCATGCATATTTTGACGTACTTCAGTAAGGGTGTTTTGAACATGTGGTTATTGTCTATCCATTCATGTCCTTAGTTGCAATTATGGAGTAGTCTAGCATGTCATTTGAGTGCTCTACTTTTGCTTCAAAATGTTTCCTGGCAGATTGTTTACATGTTATTCAATTTAGCCAAGGATGCTATAGTTGATCCTTGCATGCTATGGACTTGTTCTTGCCTTGGTTGGTTACACAAACATGTCTTCTTGATGATGCTATGCTTATCTTGTCATGCAATGACTTGTGGTGAGTGAATCGAGCTTGTTAAGTAGGGTACATGATGTTGCTATTTTGCTAGGCTGAATCTGTTATTTCGTGATGCTATATAAACATGTTGCTACTAATCATTCTATGCATAATCTGGAGATGTTCTATAAACATGTTTTGATATACATGTCATCCTCTATCCATCCATGCCCCTGGTTGCATTTATAGCTTTGTTGTAGCTTGTTCATATCTTGCTCCAAAGTTGCTTGAAAATGTTGTTGTCAGCCTGTTAACATTAAGTTCAGTTGTTACCATGATTGTTGCTAGTGTTCCATGCACCCTATGGACTTGCTCTTTCCATGCTTAACTTCACAAACATGCCTTCTTACTGTTGGTTGCCTTGCCATGCCATGTATATGCTCTGTAGTGAGTTGCACAAGCTCACCAACATGCCTTCATAATTCTGTTTCTGCCATGTTTGAATCTGTATTATAACTTGCTATATTTACGTGGGTGCCATCATATTTTCTGATCCTTTTTGGCTCATGGTCAGTAAAGGACTTTTGATCTATGCTTTGAGTAGAATCATGCCATGTCTTGTTTTGCTATTATAAGTTCCTGTAACATGTTGTTCGATAGCTCTAAACATTGCAACCTGATGTTATTTTCTGCAAAGTCTGAAATTGTTATTACTTGCAATCTTACCATGTGTGTTTGAGCATGTTCTAGTGATTTCTGGAGATAGCTCAGTGTTCATGTTTTGTTATGCTTTACCTGTACATCATGCCCATGTCTTTTGTTTTCATGTTGAGATGCTGTAGCTTATTGTATTGATGCTTGCAATATGCCTAGTTGCTGTTTTGGACAGCTTGTCCTTATAACTTGTATAGAGTGCATGTGTTGAACCGTTGCTCCGTTTTGAGTGTCCTCTATATGAAACTTGCTTGATTTTGCATGTAGCTTCATATTATCATGTTGCATACTTGTTTTGAGGTGTTTGCTTGATGTTTGGGTGCATTTTGCATCAATGCCATGTTTAACTTGTTTTGCTCATATCTTCTAGGCCGTAGCTCCGAATTAAACGAACTTTATATGTAACTTGACTAGAATCTCATGTAGATCATCATGGTGCATTTTAACTTGCTGTTTAACAACTTGAACATAAGGTTTATTCAGATCTGGACCAATTTCGAAATATGCATATGAGGACTTACCGGAATTGTTATATGTTGTTCCCGGCCTCATTTAAACTTGTCTTGATGTGTTGCTTTTGTGTGCATCATCCCTTGCCATGAGTAGCTTCATGTAGCCTTGTCATGCATCATGCTTGTTTGTGCATCATGTCATGTTCATGTGTGGTGTGTTTACTATCTTGTGTGCTTCCTTTCGATAGTTCCTGTTTTGTTGCGATCGTGAGGATTCGTTCGTCTACGCTTGGTTCATCTTCATGGCTTCATCTTCTTCATGGACTCGTTCTTCTTCCTAGTGGGATTTCAGGCAAGATGACCGCTACCCTGGATCTCACTACTATCATTGCTATGCTAGTTGCTTCGTTCTATCGCTATGCTGCGTTACCTATCATTTGCTCTTCAAGCCTCCCAAATTGCCATGAACCTCTAACCTTTGACACCTTTCCTATGCAAACCATTGTTTGGCTATGTTACCGCTCTTGCTCAGCCCCTGTTATAGCGTTGCTAGTTGCAGGTGAAGTTGAAGATTTCTCCATGGCGGACAGGATTTTGTTGGGATATCACAATATCTCTTATATTATTAATGCATCTATATATTTGGTAAAGGGTGGAAGACTCAGCCTTTTGCCTGGTGTTTTGTTCCACTCTTGCCGCCCTAGTTTCCGTCATACCGGTGTTATGTTCCCAGATTTTGCGTTCCTTACGCGGTCGGGTGATTTATGGGACCCCCTTGACAGTTCGCTTTGAATAAAACTCCTCCAGCAAGGCCCAACCTTGGTTTTACCATTTGCCTCACCACCACCTATCCCTTTTCCCTTGGGTCGGCCAACCCGAGGCTCATCTTTATTTTAGCCCCCCCCGGGCCAGTGCTTGTCTAAGTGTTTGTCCGAACCGAGCGATGTCCGGCGCCCCCTGGGCAACCAGGGTCTATGCCAACCCGACATCTTGCTCATCCGGTGTGCCCTGAGAACGATATATGTGCGGCTCCTATCGGGATTTGTCAGCACAATGGGAGGCTTTGCTGGTCTTGTTTTACCATTGTCGAAATGTCTTGTAAACCGGGATTCCGAGTCTGATCGGGTCTTCCTGGGAGAAGATCTATTCCTTCGTTGATCGCGAGAGCTTGTCATGGGCTAAGTTGGGACACCCCTGCAGGGTATAATCTTTCGAAAGATGTGCCTGCGGTTATAGGCAGATGGGAATTTGTTAATGTCCGGTTGTAGATAACTTGACACCAGATCCGAATTAAAACGCATCAACCACGTGTGTAGCCGTGATGGTCTCTTCTCGGCGGAGTCCGGGAAGTGAACACGGTTTCTGGGTTGTGTTTGATGTAAGTAGGAGTTCAGGATCACTTCTTGATCATTACTAGTTGACGACCATTCCGCTTGTTCTCTTCTCACTCTTATTTGCGTATGTTAGCCACCATATATGCTTAGTCGCTGCTGCAGCCTCACCACTTCACCCCTTCCTCTCCCTTTAAGCGTTGCTAGTCTTGATACCCATGGTAATGGGATTGCTGAGTCCTCGTGGCTCACAGTTTACTACAACAACAGTTGCAGGTACAGGTTTATGCGATGATCATGACACGAGAGCGATGTTTGCTTGTCTTGGAGTTCTTCTTCTACTTCTTCTTTGATCAGGGGATAGGTTCCAGGTCGGCAGCCTGGGCTAAGAGGGTGGATGTCGTTTGAGTTTCTGTTTGTGTTTCATCCGTAGCTGGATGATGCCCTTATGTATGATGATGTTGTATTTGTGTGGCATTGTATGCCTTTTGTATGTATCCCCATCTATTATGTAATGTTGATGTAATGATATCCACCTTGCAAAAGCGTTTCAATATGCGGGTCTATCCTTGGTGGGACCTTCGAGTTCCTTTTGGATAGGGTCGCATATTGGGCATGACAGACCAGTATGTACGTACATGTTCGCGACCAGGATGACAACGCTACGTACGCTTCGACCAGGTGGGTCCCGACTGTCAGGCACTTCCTTGCCTGCGAAGATGTAGCTGGTGGGTCCCAGCAGTCAGGGGGGCGAATCGTTTTTTTTTGCCCGGACGCACTTCCTTGCGTGCGAAGGTGTAGCTGCTGGGTCCCAGCAGTCAGGGAGGGCGAATCGGTTTTTTTTGCCCGGACGCACTTCCTTGCGTGCGAAGGTGTAGCTGCTGGG
>NC_057807.1:23815518-23826580 GCF_018294505.1 Triticum aestivum | reverse complement strand
GGGGGCGAATCATTTTTTTTGGACGCACTTCCTTGTGTGCGAAGATGTAGCTGGTGGGTCCCAGCAGTCAGGGGGGCGAATCGTTTTTTTTAGACGCACTTCCTTGCGTGCGAAGATGTAGCTCGTGGGTCCCAGCAGTCAGGGGGCGAATCATTTTTTTCGCGAAATACGGTGGCCCGTCCGGTGGGTCCCTGCTGTCAGGTGGAGGAATAATTATTTTGCGCGTAATAAGGAGGCACTTCCTTGCGGCTGCCATGGACCCAGCTGTCAGCCTCTCCATGTACAGTCCACGTCCGATGGAAGTCGTTCCTTGAACACATTGACCACGCCGCGCCGAGAGCACCATGGCGGTGGACGATGGCGAGGCCTAGGAAGTGGATGACGCGGAGCCAGGGAAGACGCGGCAGTGGATGCACACGCGGAGAGGAGTACGAGGGTTCACTGGTTCGGCTGCGCTGCCGTCGCCGCAGAATAACAGGGGGTGTGGGTCAGTGGGTGAGTGGAGGGATGGCCTGGCCAGCGGTGGGAGTAGCGGCAGTGAGGCCTCCGCGGCAACACAACCGGCCACGGGAGGCAGGAGTAGGCGGCACGACCGGTGCTGCTTTGGGCGGCTGGAGCAAGATGACCAGAGGTTGAAGAAGCACGACAGCCGTTGGATGGACATCGTACGGTCACTGCAGCTAGAATCGTTTATATTGACTAAGTTGAAAAAGCCCTTGGTACATCAACTTAGTAGGCCCACAGGTCAGCTATCGAAACGGTGCGCCCCAGATGTCAGGGGGATGAATCATTTTTTGGGCGGGTGAAGCTAGAATATCCGAGATTGAAGAAGAAGCACGGCATCCGTTGGATGGACATCCAACGGCCACTGCTGCTAGAACCGTGTGTTGACTATAAGTTGACAAAGCCTTGCATACCCGTCAACTCTGTTTTTTTAAGGGACGCGTCAACTTAGTAAGGCCAGAAGTGTGTGGCAGAGAACTTATAGCCAATTTGAGATTTGTAAGAATGTGTAGCCCATTTTTGAATTCTAATGGAATTTACTACATCCCATTTCAACCAACCGTTCAAAACAGAATTCAATAAAATTTCCCACATTTTGATGGGATCTAAATATTTTTATCCTGAAATTTTAGTCAGATTAAATACAATTTCAATATAAATTTATGTTGCGTAAAAATCCAACGAAACAGTCCGCCCGCAACAATTAATGAAATTAAAATTTTCAATATTTCAAAAATAATATTTTATAAAGTAATCACTGTTTGGTGCATTTTTTATAGTTACTACCCAGTTTTTATAATTACATCCCATTTATTATTTCTTAAAGCCCATTTTCTTGTTAAGCCTAATGCATCCCTCCTAGGAAAGATTTGCAGCCCAGCGGGGCGGAGAATAATAACTTGACCTTGCCTGGGTATTCCTAAAAAAAGTATAGCTGGGCTAGCCATTTTCAGCTTGAAAAAATTAATATCTGGGCTAGATATCTGGCCTAGGCTAGACGGGCCACAGCCCGCCCAGTTAATACCTGCAGCGATGTTTTCGTTGTTGTTCAGAGGAGAAAAATTAATATCTGGGGTAAACATCGAAAAACTCTGCAGTGCTCACACCTCAAAAACACAAATACTACTCGAGCTGCTTGGTCCCAGCTGTCGGCCGCTTCTTGTGCAATTCTCTCGTTTATTGACTACTCCTTCCTTTCCGGTTTATAATGCTTAATTCAAAAATCTCACCAATCAAGGTAGATGGCGAGTGGTGGAATACTTTTTCTAGTTTTGCAAAAGCACCTAATTAATGCTCTTGTTATCCTCAAAAAATTATGTTTATCAATGCATTAATTGCAATGCATGCATGCATAAAGTACATGCATTGGTCAATTTTCTCTTAATACTTGCATGCAATGATTTAATGCACCTTGGAATCTGAACATGTGATGGAAAACAACCAAATTGAGCCTTATAAAATGGAAAAACTAAAATTTTGAGATAAGCCCTATAAACCGGAAAAGAGGGAGTACATAGGTAGACAATGGTGTGGGACCGTGATGTTAGGAAACCAGGAGGAAGCAAAATAAATTATAGTTATATATATATATATAATAAGGAGGCACTTGCGTACGTGAGGCTATGGACCTGGTGGGTCCCCATTGTCATCCTATCCAAGTAAAGTGATCTCCTCGCCCGCGTGCGCTTTCGGCCTGAAACAGTCAGCGCCGGCCGCCCCGCTTCCCGGTGCAGGCGATTGCTCCGCCTTCAAACGACACAAGTGTCGTCCGTCCATCCATCTGCCGCACACATTAATGATATGCGGTTGCCGAGGCGGCTACTCCGGCGTCACACGTCCGTCCCTCCGCCCGCCCACCATTGTTATATAAACTGCTGCACCGGCCATAGCCGCAGTCATCCGCATACGTTGCCTTTCTCCTGTCCACGCCAGTACTGCCCACCATGGCTTCCTCACACTCCAGCGCTCTTCGGGACGGGCGGACAACGGACCACAAGGAGATAGCAGCCATTGCTGCCGACCGGCTGGCCGGCAGGCAGCCGGAGGACGACGACGTCCCAATGGAGAACATGGTAGTCGACGATCCAGCGCCAACCCCCTCCTCTGTGCCATCCTTGCCGGTGCATTGCACCATGACCATCGGTGAGGCCCGTGCCCAATATATGGACAGGGTGAGGCATATACGTGAGGAGCAGTTCCGGGAGGCGCATGCCGACGTCGCCTAGAACCACCATCTCCTCCAGGAGCACCTGCAGGCGGAGGAGCAGATCGCCACGGAGCGGGCGGAGCAGGAGGTGCTGCTCGACTCGCACCGCTCCGCCCGCAAGGGCCGCCTCGAGCGCTGGTGGTACCGCATGCGGTGGCGGAGGCTGCGGCCGCCTACAAAGAGGCTAGCAAAGAGGGCGATGAAGCGGGCGAGGCGCTGTTTGGCGAGACCGAGGACGAGGCAGAGGACAATGCCGGCTCCGACGAGTCCCCGCTCCGCTGGCGTCGATGATGCCCTGCTCCGCCGATGCCCCGCGGTGCCAACAACGAGGCAGTGGACACCGCCGGCTCCGCTGAGGCCCCACGGCGCCAAAAATGAGGCAGAGGACACCGCCGGCTCCGCCAAGGCCCCGCCCCACCAACAATGAGGCAGAGGACATCGCCGGCTCAGCCGAGGCCCCACCATGCCGGCAACATTGGGGAGGATTTCCACCGCTCCACTGAGGCACCGCCCGCCGGCAACGAGACAGAGGCATCGCCGGCTCCGCCGAGGCCACGCCCCGCTGCCAACGAGGCCGCGCCACACAGAAAACGAGGAAGAGTAGAACACGGTAGGTCACCGCCGCTCGGGTCCAAGTAAGGCCACCGCTGCTACCCTCTGGTTGAAGCCAAGCTAGGCGGGTTGACCATTGACGACCGGTTAGCTTCTTGGCGGCGACGTGGAGTCGGAGAGCTGCGCTGGAGAAGAACGTTGCTTCTACTTAACTGCTGGTGCAGTTGGCTGATTGACACGTGGGCCCAACAGGCCACATGTCAGTTACGCAACTGCACCTGCAGTTAAGTCACTGAAGCTTCTGTTCGGCTCAGCGGGACACATGTGGGTAGCTTCGGTTAATTAATTATACCTCCAGCGCACCCCTTTTTAGTTTTTTTTGAAAAGGAGGATGACCCCCGGCCTCTGCATCTGGGAGATGCATGCGGCCACAAACACCCCTTTTTAGTTGAAGAATGTATGAAATGTAATGAAATCCGGCATGTTTATATGAAATCCGACCGTGTATGAATGAATTTATTTCGATTAGTTCGAATTCCTGTATCACTGGCATTGGATGAACATGCAAAACAATACGTACTAGCATTATTCCCAGGGTGATCACCATGTTTGCAGCAGTTTCACATGTACTCCCTCCGGTCCTTTCTAGTCTGCATACAAGTTTTGTCTGCAGTCAAAGTATCTTATACAAAAAAGTATGCACTTTCACAATGTGCAAAGTAAAAAGGAACAGAAGGAGTACAAAGAGTTTGAGCAGCTTTTTAGCGTTTCTGTACATTGCAATCAAACACACAGGCCTGGCAATTCATAGAGAACATTAAAAACAATCGATGATTATGCATCTCAGCGACTCACATGTCAGAGGCAATATTTACTTCACAACTAAAGAATAAAGAAAAAATTGATCGCCGCTGCTGACAGCAAAGGGCGTCCCATTCGAAAATATCAAACGCATATCTTGCTAAAATCAATGAGCAAAATTTGACAAGGTTGTCCCATTCCAAAATATCAAATGCCTACGATTATGGAATACGCAGGGTTTGCCATCAGTTCGGACCTTGACATAGCAACTCGTGCTAAATAAACCAGCTGTTCTTTTTGTGCAGTTCCACCAAAATCAACCAAATTCACGCGTAGCTTGTATGATTTCGCCCTTGTATGTTGCAACACCTTGAACTTATGGGCACCTCCTTTCTTGTGGTGGAAATGAATGATTCGATGTATTCATGAACATTTTGTGCAGTTCCGTTGAAATCAAGCTGAGCACCCCTGTTTGCACAAATACAAAAAAGTGATTAGTATAAAGCAAACTGTACTATGCATTGACAGTTTCAACAGGCACATACATGGTCCATGTAGAGCACACTTTTAGAAAAATGGAACTCACCAGAAAGAATCCTAGAACAACATTGTACTCGCGCATCACAGCAAAAAAATGGAGATTTGTCCGTCCTTCTGAGCTGAAGTTAGTTTGGTCTTGTGGGGAGTAATGTAACCATCCTTCAACTGCTCCTTCTGATGAGAAGATAGACAGTGCTTCTTCATCCTGGCATAATCGGAACTAGTCACTTCACGTACTCTATATTCTTCTTTAGAGGAAGATGATCCTGTTGTGCAAAGACAAGAGGACTACTAAATGCTAGCATCCATGTTTGCTCGAAAAAAAGGAAAGGAAATATTTAAAACATCACAGATGAAGCACTTCCCAAGGACAATACCACATTTTCATGATAGTATCTAAACAGTAGCACAACACCAATAGAGATGACAAAGCTCAATCATATGGATGAAATCAGTGGGCGAGTACCAACCTTTGTCAGGAGGCTGATTGTGTAGAGCATACAGATGAAGCACTTCTCGGGAACCATCTGTTGCTATCTACGGGGGTGGCCATGCTTACTATATACTCCTCGATTAGTTTAATGTTTCCAACATCTTCTTGTGCAGTTCCACTAAAATATATGGTATCTTCAAAGAAGATCCCTGTTTGCACAAGTAGAGATAATTACGTATGGCATCAAATCAGTGGCAAAACAATTGCTCGTTCCAGCCATAGCAATAAATTAAGATCCAAAACTATATCATTACTTGTGTCATCACAGTTCCAGTGCTTCATTATAGCACCGGGAGTTGATTTTTGTTTTTCTTCCGCTTGTTTTTCCCCGTCATCACTTGGTTCAATAACAGACAAGCTTCGCCTTCAATGTAAGATTTGGCATGTCAATTAGGGAGCACAAGTATAGTACTAAACTTAATTTTCTGATGAATGTGGCAAAATACAGGCGAGCAGTTGGGAAATATCCTTATCTTACCTCAATGGGATATTACAGTGCACATACAGATTGGAAGTCTCGTCTCCAATTGTGCAGTTCACTAAAATCAAGCAACATTATCGTACAAGTAGCACAACATATGAAAGCACACTGCAGAATCATGTGAAAGAATGCTAGTACTGACCTCTCATGATGCAGAATTCAAACAACTCACAAGAAGAAGATCTGAACCAAATTCGCCTTAACGGATAGGAAGTAAGATCTCCTCTTGTGCAGTTCCACTAAGATCAAGCAATCAAGCAACATTGTCAGTGTGACATTTTGGTTGAACTGCACAAAACACTCTTAAAACAAAAGTGTTTTGTGCAGTGCAACAAAAGGTCACAATGGCAACAAGGTGAAGTAGATAACCCTGTTTACACAGAGGTGCAAAGGAAACAATTAGTGGTCAATAATGGTGGATGACATAGAAGCCAACAAAAAGAAGCATCTACCTTATCTAAATGGGAAAGAAAGCAAGACAGTAGCATTTCTCAAACGGTGGCATTGATTAGTATTAACATAGAGATTATATTAACAATAAAATTCGTTAAACATGTAATTTTCTTTTAACTGTGGCATTGCATCAATTTTCCAGCGGCATTATTAGAGGGTGTTTGTTTACAGGGACATTTTGGTGTAGGGACTAAAAAAACTCCGTGTCAGTCACATCTAAACCAAACAGGAGGGACTTTCAGGACTAAAAGTGGGCATTTGGGACTAAAGAAAGAAGACCCCGAGGGAGTATTTTTGGGACTTTTTCCAATAGTTGCCCCTGCCACGCATCGCATCTTGTTTCTATTAGTTCATTACTAGGGGTAACATGGTCTTTTATCATGTAATTTAATAACCTCTAGTCCATGTTTAGTCCCTGGAACCAAGCAGGTAGGGACTAGGGAGTTTTTAACCAAACAGGGCCATAGATTAACAACAGCTAATGAGTTGCACGGGACAGTGGACGCACCAGCACCATGTGCATCTACCGATGTACTGTGGTCATGCACAGTCTGTTGCAACAAAGAACAAACAACCAAGGAGCATATTTGTGTTGGCCCCAGTTTTGTTATCTTTAGACACCTTTCCCTATGTGAGCGCAGCAAATCTAGTCCTGCTCAAACTCTACAGCCTTGTCCCTTCCTTTGCTTTTTGAACTAGTACTTTCGCCCCTTCCTTTCCTCTTTGAACCACGTCCTAGATTTATGTGATACAACTTTCCCCACTACTTTCCCCCATTCCTTTCCTCTTTGAACCACGTCCTAGATTCATGCTATACAACTTTCGCCCTTCATTTCCTCTTTGAACCACGTCCTAGATTCATGCTATATACAACTTTTCCCACTACTTTCCCCCACTCCTTTCCTCTTTGAACCACGTCCTAGATTCATGGTATACATGCAGCTAGAGCAATGCATGTGGAGTAAGTAAAATATACCTTAAGGTTCTTGGGGCGTGGTTCGGTGGGCGACGGGACGGTGGCGAAGAAGAAGGGTCGGAGGCCCTCCCGCGCCGCCACTAGGTGGAAAGTGAATAGCAGTGCCGGTAGTGGATTCCCTCCCTCGCCGATGGCGACAGCGTTAAGCCTCCTTCCCTTCCCGGCGGACGGATCCTGCCGGGTCTTTGAGCAGCAGTGAGGGGAGAGAGAGGCCAACGAAGTCTTGTTTAGATCTGAAGAGGGTGAGAGAGTGTGAAGAGAGCAACTACAAGCGCTGAGGATCCAGCGGGAGAGGGCGAGCGAGTGTGAAGAGAGCAACTACAAGCGCTGAGGCTCCAGCGTGTATATATATACTGGAGAGTGTGAAGCGTGCAAACCCTAGAAAACATTTTGACCAGTCAAAGAATCCTCCTGGCAAAAATTATGCTCAAGTGTAGTTATCGAACCCGAGACCTCAAGTTTGATGAGCGAACAGGCTAACCAGCTACACAACCCTCCCGTTATGTTCAACAAGAGGAAAATAACCTTTTATACATTCCTGCATTCGTGTGACAGGCATGCCGTGTTTTGTGTGTGTGTGTGGGAGTCATTAGGATTTTAATCATAATCGTGTCATGTGGCTTTGGTGGTAAGACTATCCACAGTGGTGCAGAAATAATGCAGCCTTAGTCACCTTACCTCTCTCCACGTAGTACGTTGGGTCCCACCAGTCAGAGGGTGAAACAAACAAATTAATAAGAAAAATTAAAAGTGCCAGCGGTGTATCTTACTACCTCACACATCTCGCTACTACTCGGGAACACTGTCCAATTGATCCCTCTGTTCGCTCACGTACTATTTAAAGTGAATCCTTATTATAACATGCACACAAATTTTGGGCACTTGTATTCGACTTAAGTCAGTGTGCCACCGTATCTCGTATACTTACTACTCCCTCCGTCTAGGTGTAATAAGTCACGTTAGAAGGTGCAACGGGACCAAGGTGCGTGCGTGTGCGTGTGTGTGTTAGAGAGTGCGACGGATCGACCTACTCCTACAGAGATATGGTGTGTAGTGTACGATTTTAGTCGTGAGAGTCGGTGCATCCTCTCGTTTCCGGGCGTGTCCGATAGGGACATGCAGACAGCTGCGACGCCCGCTCCTGACCAGCCTGGCCCACCCAAAGCCCCTCCACCGCCCGCGCGCGCTTCTCGCCTGAAACGGTCAGCACCGCTCCAAAGAATCGGTGCCGCATTCATGCCCGGGCAGAGCGGACGCGACCTCTCACTCGCGCAAGAGTGATGGTTTCTTCGTCCGTCCAACTTACTGCTGGGTCTATGTGATTTGACGGCTCATTGGTCTTTATTATTGAGGTGGTAGGACTGCTGGATGTCCCACGCTTTCGATGAAAGGAGGTAGTAGATTACAGTTTTCTCCATTCTTACAGCGGAGGAGTGCAAGAGCAGTGAAAACACGCAGGCTCAGTGATTACATGGCCCACCTCACACTATTACCGTGCGACACCTAACTCTTTACATAGTACTCCCTCCGTTCCTAAATATTACTAGATGAGTCCCCGCTCATTGCCGCGGAACAGCGGTATATCTCTCTGCGCAAAATTATCGATTTCATAGAACTAAAAAAAATCTGTAACCGCATGACAAATGTGGTAGCCAAACTAAATAAAGTCCCATCATCATGTAGATCATCCCACATAAGGAAAAAAGATCAGCCAACTCCTACTGCATAATGGGATTATATTTTTATTTTTGACATGTTAATGGGACTTAAAAGCTCACTTACATGCATGCTACCGGTGCATGCTTGCATGCAGACATGTTGATGTGATTTAAAACCCACTCATATGCATGTGCCACGGTATTTCTGCATGCTTGTATGTGGCTTAGTGCTGAGCCTCTCAACATCTAGATCAGACGGCTATTATGACTAATTTACTTCATCTAACAGCTACGTCAATTTTGATGATGTGGCTCAAGGAGAGGATAGAGAATTCCTAGTAGTGGGGGCTAGCTATTACTAGTAGATAAGTCTTTGTAGAGATTCCACTAGGTGAACTACATACGGAACAAAATGAATGAATCTACACTTAAAATGCATCTATATACATCCGCATGTGGTTAATGGTGAAATCTCTACAAAGACTTATATTTAGGAACGGAGGAAGTACTAGTATAGTACTAGTATGTACTGTAATTTATCAGCGAGATAAATTTGTACAATGCTATGAAGCTTCCAGGTCCTGTTACATGTATCTTGCGTCCAAGGTTGCCCGTTGCAACATTTCATCAAATACAAAGGAGACTAACATGCATGCTATTGCATCTCAATGATTGACAGATCATAGCAAATATGTACTCCCTCCGTTCCAAAATAAGTGCCTCAACTTTGTGCAAACTTTAGTACAAAGTTGTAATACTACTAAAGTTGACACTTATTTTGGAACAGAGGTAGCTAAAGAAAAAAATGATCCATGCAGTCCCTAGCCCTTGAACCGTGAACCCTGACAAGGCTTCAATTTGCTGGCAACGTTCGAGCTTCCTAATAAATGAAGTTTGCAACCTTTTGACCATCGGATCATTTTGTGCAGTTTCACCAAAATCGAGATGAGCATCCCTGTGGCAAAGAAATTGAAGAAGCGTGATTAGAATAAGATTACTAGGACTATTTGATGAGACATAAACTCATCACAAATACGGTACATAGAAGCCAGTAGAGGTATCAGGTATGTGCGGGGCAAAGAAGTAGAGGAATATCCACAGGGAGTGATGTGGGCAGCTGGAGCAGTGGTGCAAGCCGACTGTAAAGGGAGTTGTACCTGAGGGACGTAGCTCGACCTTGAGGAGGGCGGCGGGAGGCGGCAACTGCCCACGTCGCGGCAGTGAGCAAGGGATGAAGGCAACCTCACCGGCTTTGTGAGAGAGAACGGCGGGGACCCCTGATCGGGACATGCCGACAGTGGGTTTTCGCTGTCGGCGATGGACACCGCATCTATACTAAGCATCCACCCCTTCCCCAAGCGGACGTGATCAGCCGGGATGTTAGAGATGTGGCCATAATCGTTTTGTCGAGAGAGTGTGAAGAGAGCAACCCCAGCAAGCAACCATGTAGGCTGGCCCGTCCTGACTATGTATATAGTGGAGCGGTTTCCTTTTCTCTCCATATGAACCTATCATATTGCGTACGTGCCACTGAAGAAAAAAAATTATTTATAAATGACGCGGCACCTACTACTCGTTCTCCTATAACCTTGCACTTGGCATCTCCAAAATATTAACCTTGCGATTGGCTCTTCGCCTCTTCGGGAAGTCGAGCGATAATGGTAGTGCAGTATATATCGTTCTGGCTATATGAGACCGAATGGATTGCTGCACGTCCACCACGTGGGCGAGGGTCGAGGGGCGAGGGAGAGTGCTACTACATACGGAGCAAAATGAGTGAATGTACACTCTAAAATACGTCTATATACATCAGTGTTTGGAGTATGTACTAGTAGTTCATATTGAAATCTACTAAGGACATATATATTCCAAACAATATGATATAACCTCTATAACCAAGGTAGTAGGGACGAGGAGTAAAAGGAGAGAGTAGTAAATTTTTCTCCTTGTCTTGCGAGCCACCGCGCGCGTGGGCGAGGGAGGAGCAAGCTTCACCTCATCCTGCGAGCCACCGCACCCGTGGGCGGGGGAGACGACGTACTAAGCAAGCTCCTCCTCGTTCTGCGAGTTAACGGGACACATCAAAAGTACTCCAGTGTATAGAGCCTTGCCTCTAAGGTAGGCCCCACATGGTTTGCCTCTTTTTTTAATTTAACATAACATGTCAAGTCGCAATTTGTTTGTTCACCCGTGGTAGACGATCCTCCCTCCACCAAGTGGACAACCAGTACACGTGCCAAATTACCATGTGGGCTGCCTTTTTCATACAGAAATGAGCTCCACCGTGTACCCGCGCGGGTGTGGTTGGGAAATAGACAGGAGTACGTGTGCCGTGCATGCACCTCTTCGTGCACGTCCCCCACCTACGTGGGTGTGTGTGAGAGATACAAACCGCGTT
>NC_057807.1:23793646-23815064 GCF_018294505.1 Triticum aestivum | reverse complement strand
AGCTATCGATAGAGTCGAAGAGAGGATCAAGTACGGATGGGTGCGAGATCGATGAAGAGAGCCATCGAAATTGCGTGTGTGTGTGCAAGTCAAAGATATAGGGCGACTGGCCTACCGGAACGTTAGAGGGAACATGTCAAGTTTGTGTGTGGTAGGGAGACATGACTAGAGTGCTTGATGTATCGGTGTGTGTGGGGGGGAGGGGGTGGGGGAGGGGTAGGCAGAGGCCTAACTATAGAGGTAGAACGACTCGTATATGTGTTGAGAAGGAGAGACCCAGCTATGTCATGAGGGAGATCAGTCGACATCCATACATAACTGAAGGACGGGAAATATGATGGGACAGAGAGAGAGAGGAGAGAGAGAGGGAGGGAGAGGGAGGGAGAGGGGTAGAGTGCTGGATGGGTGATGGAGTTGCTTCTCGGAGATGTTGGGAGAGGCCTACTAGACAAACTGAGGGTGGAACTGCAATGCTATCAATAAGAGTGGGGATGTGTTTCTGTGTGTGCCTGTGCGTGATAGATCTGTCGGAACGCATCCATGGATGATGAAGGGGAACCATGTGTTTGGTAAGCAAACCTAACTAGATCGGTAGATCAATTGTTGTTTGTTGGAGGAAGGGAGAGACACAACTGATGAGGTAGATCGATCGATGTGTGGGTAAAAACGAGTTATAAGGACCTAGCTGGCTATATGTATAGTGAGAGATCGGTCGGTGTACGTCCATTTGTTAGAGGCAGATAAGGCCCAGCGAGACGGATAGACAGAGAGAATGGAGCTAGGAGGTGGTGCGAGAGGCCCAACTACTAGCTGGATAGGGGGAGGAGTGTGCGGTTGTGAGATCGATTAAAAGAGGGGTGAGATTTTACACGTGTGTCTGACCATATGAGAGACACGAGGCAAGGACACATAAAGGAGGAGATTGAAGCTGTGTGTGTATGCTGTAGGCAGGCATCACTGGAGAGGTTTATCGATCGGTGTGTGTCGGAAAGGAGTTGTGGAGACTCTGGGAGAACGACCTAAAGGAAAAAATGAATGTGCCCGGTGGATAGAATGCCGAGGGAGGGGGAGGGCGAGGAGGGCGTGTGCATGCATGAGAGAAAGTTAGTGGTAGCTACAAAGGTTAGAGGACTGTGTGTGTGTAAGAGACTAACAAAGATCATAATTTGATATGAAAGTGGATTCATATATTTGAATAGGAGATCATAGTGTTTTAAACATTGCATGCATGAATATAGCGGTGATACACGTGTTGTGCACATGTTATACCATAGTGTGATAATGCATGGCGTTTGCAACTCACAGCTAAATGCCGAACAATCTAAACCATACTATACATCAAACAATCTCACATCTTATTTTAATTTGTGATAATGCGCGGCGTTTGCAGCTTACAACTAAATATCGAGCAATCTAAACAATACTATATATCGAACATTCTCACATTTTATTTGAATTTGTGGTAATGTGTGGTGTTTGCAACTCACATCTAAATACTTGTAGGCGTAGGGGGCGGGGCACCATACATAATGTGATAAACACATTATACATATGAGACATGGTTTAGATTATGAAGATCTAGCTAGAGCTAGAAATGTAATGTGATTTGAAATCAAAATAAAGTGGATTCAAGAAATCTAGTTCGAGTTCATATAGTACACATAGTTCATATGTAACTCGATACTGATCATGTGGTGCGCTGTGAAGATAATACACAAATGATGGTTTAACTTGACAATAATGATGATTGTAGATCTTATTAAAATAGAGAAACCAATTCAAATGCTTTGACTTCACAACAATCATTACTGTAGATCTTATTCAAATTTAGTTCATACTAAAGCGGTAGTATATACATTTGGAATGCACTAAAACGTTCATTTGAGTAGTAGGTTGCATGCATTATACACGTAGCAAAATATTTTAATTGAACATAACATGAATTCAAAGTTTTGAATGACATTTGTAGTGCGCATTGATTTGGTACAGTACACGTTAGGCTTGTCCGGCAATTTCAACTCGCGCCTTGTTAGCCCAAAATATTTAAGATATATCTTTGTCTCGTTGTGCTCCGACAACTCCCTCCATCTCAACCCGCGCCTTGCTATTCCGAAATTACAACACGCGCGAAAACTCCCACCTCCTGTGAAATCCCGACATGCGAAATGCCCGTGGTACCCCTGAACCGAAAGAACCGCCTCAAATCGGTGGGGGGTACTTTCGTAACTTACCCCACATTTCGGACAAGCGCGTCTCTAAGCCATGGTTCCCCACTGCCATCCCATCCGCCCACCCATTCGTACACCGAGGCTGCGAAAACCCGCAAAGAAACCCCACACCCTGCTCCGTCCGCCACCCACCTGGAGCTTCTTCCCCGACGATGTCGTCCACAGCAACACCTCGACGTCCCTCATCCACCGTACTGGATGAGGATCCGTCGTCGATCTCATCGTCCCGCCGGTTCAGCCACCCCATCCTCCACCTCCAAGGAGCTGCCCCGGCGTTCCCCTCGTCTTTCGCGCCACCTCCATTCCCACACCACCGTCTTCACCTGCACCACCGAAATAGCATCATCATCACCGTTTCCTCAGATGAAGTTGCGGCCTAATCGGCGCCACCAAAGAGGTTGTACACTAATCGCCGCATTTTCTTCTTGATTCGATCTCACGGTGCTGCCGGCGCTCGGTCCCGAGCCGACACGGCACGGCTCCATCCACGGCGCCTTCGCCGGCCACTTCCTCCACGGCGTCGCTCCCTCGGCGGCGACATCCACATCAGTAGGAGTTGCTGCTGCTTTAGCTCTCGCTCGCGCTGCTGCTCTGCTCTTGCTCTCGGTCCCCTGCCTGGTCTGCTCTTGCTATTGATCTTGCTCGCGCTGCTGCTCTCGCTCTTGCTCTTGCTTGTGATGCTGCTCCGATTTGTCTACACTTAAGTTGACTGAATCGACTTTTGGGTCAGTCGATTTCCAAGGGGTGGGCTCGCCAGGGTGAAGGAAGAACCAACCGCAGCGGGGAGGGGGCTCGCCGGAGAGGCACCCCACTATCTATCTTAGGGTTCAGGATGGGGGCGGTGGTCACCGGCGGTGGCGGGGCGTTGGCGGGGCGGTGGCGTGGGGATCGCGGAGAAAAAGCTTGGCACTGGGGGGGCTAGAGGGATGGCCGGGGCGGCAGCGGGCCGGCGGTGGGGAGTGTTTTCGAGGCGGGCGGGGCGGCGCACCGCGGGCGGCGGGGGGCTGCTGTTTGGCCGGTGGTGGCTGGCGGCTCAGGGGGGGGTGGAGGTTGAAGATGAACCGCGGGCCCTTGATTTTGTATCCAACGGCTGCAAAATCGACTGATGTGTAGCCTCACCTTGCTAGTGCGTTCAGTTTCGACAGCAAAATTCAGTTTCGACAGTTAGGTTTAGTTTCGACGGTTAGGTTCAGTTTCGACAGTTAAGTTCAGTTTCGACAGTTAAGTTCAGAGATGAGCGGCTGATGTATTTTACATCTAGCACTTTGTGGTTATGTATTTTACGTCATGTATTGGAGATGCTATTAGAATTCCACTGAGGTTAACGTAGTTCATTGTCTCTCTTGTCCTGCTTCAGCCTCAGTTAGGTTCAGTTTCGACAGTTAAGTTCAGTTTCGACAGTTAAGTTCAGAGATGAGCGGCTGATGTATTTTACATCTAGCACTTTGTGGTTATGTATTTTACGTCATGTATTGGAGATGCTATTAGAATTCCACTGAGGTTAACGTAGTTCATTGTCTCTCTTGTCCTGCTTCAGCCTCGGTGTCGTACAACTCACCAGAGCTGCTCCAACGATGAAACCCTCCATCACAGCGGAGAAGTACCTCGGGCTCCATCTCCAGACGCCTAAGATCTTCTTCCCCTCCTCCGACAGCAAAGTCTGCCGGAGCATCCTCACCGGCCAACCCAATCATGCTGAGATCGACATGGCTTCGCCAAAGAGGTTGTACACTTGTTGCATCTCTTTTTTACTCTACATGTTATATATATTGTCCACTGAGCACACGGATTTGTTCCTTTAGTGTCTCCTTGAAAGAAAAAACATAGGAATTTTAATTTTCACTTGTCCTCCTTTTCAAATTCCTATTCATGAATCACAAGACTAAGAGATAGTAGCATAATAGCATTATAACCGTACATTTTCTTGTGGTTTGACTTAATCTCACCATGCTTCTTTGCATCCTGTGATCTTCCAATTGTTGTGAATCAAACACCCAAATTGGCAGAAATCCTGTGTTTTTAAATTCTCTGTTTTGCACGTGCATTTCTATCCTATTCTTGTCTATTTCCTATCCCTGCATTGTTGGAATCCTCAAATTCAAACGAGCCCTTACATAATTACTTCTCTTACAGATAGTTGTCAAAGAAAACCTTGCGTGGTTTGTCCCGGTCCTGCTACGCCGTCATCCACCCCAGCTCAGCTGCTCCAACGACAGAAGGGTCCAGCAGAGCAGGGATCCAACCTCCAGACTGTCCTTTGCTGCCTCAGATCTTCTTCCCCGCCGCTGGCAGCCATGAAAACTGCATTACCATCATCAACCGAGAAGATGACCTCGAGGACTACACGGGTCCGCAAGAGAGGTCGCACTCTTTCGTGTCTACTTACGTTATGCATCGCTTAATATTACATCCTACTTTATCGTCCTGTTCACCGATTAGACTCTGAGTCAGCTCCAAACTAATGGTCAAACTTGAGTTTTTAAATGGTTGTGGGGTACATATCGGGGCCGCTATCAATAGTATCTATCTACTATCTGGTTAATCTCCGGTGTCTACTCTGAGTTTCATGTTGGGTGGGAAACAAACAGTAAAGAAGCCATTATCTGTATTTATTAACTGAAACCATTATCTGCCTGCTATTATTGGTTTTGGGTCTATCCACAGGTTGCTATCATCACTCTGGATTTCTGCATGCACTCCTTACATAATCTCACTATGTTTTATTCCTATGCATGACAGTTATTGTAAACAATGGAACTGAACATGTAGAGCAAAAGAGATGAGCCTTGCGTGGCAATATAATTTCATGCAGACGTAGCTCCATGGTAGGCGCAAAGGCAGCACCCCCTCTAGGCATTTCGGATTGTAATCGAGAGGAAGATATCTATTCTGAGGGGGATTCAGATGGAGAAGATAACTCCTATTTACCCCCTGAGGTCTTCGCTCTAACTTGGCATGCTGATTTTGGTTATATCATGCATATGGTGTCTTGCATTGCTTACTTTATACATCAAATATGTCATCTGCTTAGTTTAGACATCCTTTGTGCGAATGCCATCTATTTAGTTTATTCATCGTTTATGTGAATTATGCAACGCCACCTTGTTTAGCCAGACATCATATATGTAAATTTTGCAATGCCATCCTGCTTAGCCAGTCATCTTATATGTAAATTATATCAGGCCATCTTTTTTTTCATTACATATTACATTCGTCAACAATGTTAGTACATTCAACTGCTCTTTGTGTGCATCAGCCATTTGACACGGTGATGGCAAATTCTGGAGTGAAAACAAGGTCTTCTGAGCAGACTATGCTATCTAACGAAGCACATATCTCACTGGTTACGGATAGCTCCTCAGAGGAGGATTCAGAGACAGCTGACCAGTCCTATCCCCCCCCCCCCGAGGTGTATGCTCTAACTTGGCAGGGTTATGTTGCTCATATCGTGTGTATGGTGTCTTGCATTACTATGCCATTTGATTAGTTTAGACATGCTTTGTGTGAATGCCACCTGTTCAGTGTCTAATTACCATATATGTGAATTATGCATTGCCATCTTGTTGCAAGACATTATATATGTGAATTATACAATGCTATCTTGTTGCAAAGGCATTATATATGTGAATTATGCAATGCCATGCTGTTTAGCCAATCATCATGTATGTGAATTATATCATGCTATCATTTTTTTGTATTACGTGTTCCATTTGTCGACAACGTTTGTATATTCAACTACTCTTCCTGTGCATCAGCCATTTGAAGCGGTGATGGAAGTATCTGGAGTGAAAACAAGGTATTCAGAGCACACAATGCTACCTGCTGAAGCAGACATCTTGCTGGCTATAGAGAGCTCCTCAGAGGAGGATTCAAAGACTGATGACCAGTCCTATTTCCCCCCTGAGGTCTATGCTCAAACTTGGCAGGGTTATATTACCCATGTCATGCATGTTGTCTTGCATTGCTTAGTTTTTACATCATATATAGATTGCCATCTGCTTACTTTCTTACTATATAAATCATATATTTGAATTATATCATGCCATCATGTTTACATAGTACATACACATCATCTATCTGAATTATGGCATGGCAACCCATTTAATAAAGACATCATATAGTTATATCATCTCATCCTATTTAGTGTTTAGAGTCATCATATTTAGAATTATGGCATTCTATCCATGAATGTATGTGAATTATGGCATGCCAACCTTTTTAATAAACACATTATATAGTTATGTCATGTCATCATGTTTACATAGTCTCATATTTTGAACTATGTCTTTCCATCTTTTTTAGTTAGCCATCATAATGTGAAATTGTGTCATGCTATCTTGTTTAGTTAGCCATCATATATGTGAAATTGTGTCATGCTATCCTGTTTGGTTAGACAACATAAATATGAATTATTTCATGCCCTCTTTTATTCCCCACTATCCATTGCACCTGTCTATCATACAATGTCTATACTTTCAATTACTTTTCTTGTTTATCAGCCATTTGAATTGGAGAGCGTGATGGCAGTATCTAAGGGAGTAACAACACGGTCTTCAGAAAAGATAGTGCTACCAGTTGATGCAGATAGAACCACGGTTGTACTTGCCCAAGGACCAGATCCACCACACATAACCCAGACTCTCGCAGATTGTACCCCTACCCAGTTGGACAGAGAACCAGCTACACCCCTTTTAACCCCAACCCCGGCAGATAGTAACCCAGTTCCAGTTGACACAGCACCGTCTCCACCACAGAGCACCCAAACACGAGCGGTTAGTAAGGGAACTACAGTGCCCAAAGCACGAGGACCACCACTCCGAATCCCAACTCAACGCTTAAAGGAGAAGAAGATTTGTTCTCAGGTCAGGTTCTGTAGCTATGGTTCATACTCCTTTGCTCTTGCATTACTGTATTTACTCATACCAACTATTTTCAAATTTGAAGGATGGAATTGAAACTCCAATGGCGCAACAGGTATGTTTTAAACCTGTTTCTTTAACTGGTTTGCTGATGTAACCTGCTCTATGTTGATTTTAGTTTCAATTGAATAAACAGTTATGTTCTCATGTCATGCACATTACAAGTGTTGTTATTGCTCTATAGTTACCAACACTTATATTCTGTCTATTCTGCTTTGTCTTGAACAAATATTATTTGAACTGTGTCTCTATCTTGATTTGGCAACAAAAACTAGAATGATATAGACCATAAAGTGCCCATGGCACATAGATATATGTTTGTTTCATGTTGTTATCCTGTCCACTTTACTACTGAACTCATTTACCAAAATGAGTTTCATATACAACATGGTAAACATGTGATGTATCTGCTTGTTTCTCTTTTAGAATGCAGACAAAATATTGGAGAACAGTACCACGTTATCCAATGGTAAAGGAAGTAATGCAGATAAGGTTCAAGATAGTGAGACATCCCTGTTGGTCTCCGAGAAAGCTGATAAAAACTATCTTGACGACAGTGAGGGAACCCAAAAGTCTTGTCTTGATGTAGTGTTCGAGTTACTAGCCACTACTGCTGGCACAATCTCTTCGAACTCGCTGCCTGAATCAGTTCATCTTCTTGAGTCTCAACTTCAAGTTGAAAGACATCGATCAGATGTGCTGCGACAGGAAGCTGAAGGACTGAGGAAGTCCCTGCAGAATTCAGATGCATATTTTCTTGTGCAACAGCAAGCGCTGGAGGATTTAAGCGCCAAACAAGAGAAAGTTAATAAGCTTGCTAAGCATCTTGCCAGCATTATGGGTACCCAGGATATTGTTTCTTGAGATCTTCTGAAGTGGTTTCAGTTCTAGATTTGTTTTGCTGCGGCGTTTATTTGCGCTGGTCGCCAACTTTGACAACCAGTGTATATGATATGCTGCTTTGTTCCCTATATTTGCACTGGTGGCGAACTTTGATGCCTAGTGGATGTAATATGTGTAACAGCCGTGATAGGCTAGCATAAGTTGCTTGCTTATTTATTTCCTTGTTGTCTTGTTTATTTGTTTGCTTGTAGTCAGTGCAGTTCTTTTTAAAACTAGGCCACAATAACCATGGGTTAATATTTACTGTAGTGACACTGGGCCTCCTACGGGCCGTAGAAACAGTGGGCCTTCTACGGGCCGTAGAAACAGTAGGCCTTCTATGGGCCGTAGAAACAATGGGCTTTCTACAGGCTGTAGAAACAATGGGCCTTCTACGGGCCGTAGTAACAATGGGCCTTCTACGGGCCGCGGAAACAATGGGCCTTCTACGGACCGTATCATCAATGGGCCTTATACGGGCCGTATGACCATAACGGGCCATCGTTAATAGGCCGTATTTGATGACGCTATGAAAACGGCCCAACGTATTAATGGACCACAAACGGGCCGATGTAACCACGGGCTGAATTTGGCCCACAAGCAGAAAATGACAGTAACGGGACGTAAGTAAACGAATGCTGGAAATGAGCCCAAGAATAAATGGGCTCTAAGAAGGCCGAAAGATAACATTTGCTGGAAACGGCCCATCTGAATAACGGGCCCTTAATGGGTATAAAGTGATACACTGTTCATTATAGGCCAGTTTCACCACGGGCCATTATTGGGTGTAAAGTGATACACTGTTCATTGCGGGCCAGTTTCACCATGGGCCGTTAGTGGGTGTAAAGTGATACACTGTTCATTGCGGGCCAATTTCACCACGGGCCGTTAATAGGCCAAGATTTACATAGGGCCTCATATGGGCCGAAAGACGTCATGGGCCATACATGGGCCAGAAGTGAAAACGGGCTGAAATCATATTGGATGGCCCAGATGACGCTACTGGGCCTAATTCGGATAGGGCGTAACGGGCCTTGGGTTAGCGGGCTGTAAATGGGCTATATGCGAACAGGCCGTTAACAGGCTTTCCATGGGCCGGCCCGCCACCTTTTGACCAAGTCAAACGGGCCGGCCTTTTCACAGGAATGGGCCTCTATTGGGCCGTGCCATGTGTCGACGTATCATAGGCGCCTTCTGTCCAATGAGTGGATGACATCTGTCCCAACGGTGAGCCGGCACGTGTTTCGTCAAGCCAATGATGATTTTACATGTGGAAAATCCCCATTGGTCGGGGATGTTAACGGGTTATCGGATCCAAAACCCGACCCGATAGCTTAACGGCGTTCCGTTACGGTGGATGCCACGTGTCGGTCACCCTTGACGAAAGCAGTTCTGTGACACGCGATTTATCGTCATGGAAGTGGACACTTCCGTGATGATAATTTTGGTAATGTCATGGAACACTTTTACGACAACATAGGTATGACTATCTTGATTCTGTCATAAATTTGTCATGAATGTACATGCATGACAAAAAACGCGACCTACTGTGACAAACACATATCATGACGGAAGTGTATTTTTTTGTAGTGCACGTCATATCACTGAAACCCACTAGGCCAAACTAGCCCGCCTAGGTCATCTATTTTGGAATGGAGGGAGTACGTCTCTGCACTGTTATGATTTTGTGTTGCACGTTCTCTGTACTTTTGCTACGATTTTCCTACCCTATGAACCAAATGAGGCCTGAATGTACGTCAACTATTGTCTGATCGATCGCTAAGCCTACAATTTTAGAAGCTAGGGCTATTGGTCGATCGACGAGGGATAAGTATAAGGGTACCACGAGCTCATCAGCCCCAACGTTTCTCTTCGGTGAGTGTTTTGCAAGTACTATAGCTCGCACAGTAGCTAGCCTACTAACACCAAGAATCATCAAACAAGCCCTGCTGATATGATAAACAGTTCAAACTTACATCTAAGCATGCCATATATTACATCAAAAGCTGGTGAGGATACATATGTTTCCATAACTCGGAGAGGGTTCGCATGATTCATCGCATGATTCACTATCAAACAAAAGTAGCAAGATCCGCCCACACAAGACAGTGCACTAGCCCTAAGATGGTTTGATAACACGCATCATTCTGGTAATTAAACAGAGGGCAATGCAAACTATCTTGAAGGATTAGCGCGACCAACTATTTCTTGTCATCGATCTCTCGGGCAATGACCACAACACGGACATCGGCATGGGAATTGATTTCTGGGGCGATGTCCACAGGACTGGCCGCGACATCAGAATCGATCTCTGGGGCGATGTCCACAGGATGGACAGCGGCGTCGGAATCAATCTCCGGGGCGATGCCAACAGGACGGGCCACGACATCAGAATCATCAAGGACAACCACCATCACCTGCACAACACTAACATATTAGCAAGCACATTGCAAATAATCAAAAAGCAAGCACATTGCAAATAATCAAAAACCACAACTATGGTAATAAGCCATTATTTTTTACCTTGTGCAGCTCACCGGGGGATCTCATCCCTTCGGGGGGGCATCTCCTCGTCCTCGATGGGGGCCATCACCTTGCCAGGGGAATACTGCTTCTCAACGGCGACTATCTCCTCAAACTTGGTCTTGAGCCTCACATAGGTGGAAATCAGAGCTCCTGGGGTAGGCATGGTGGGGCCCTTGCTGTTCTTCCAACTTTCTTTGAGGAGTTCGTCTGCCAACGTCCTCAACTCTTTGGCCAGTGCTTGTTTCTTGGAGTTCTTCGTCTCCATGGGTTGGCCCGCCAACATGGTCAACTCGTTGGTCGGTGCTCGCTTCCTGGAGATCGCTGTCTCTAGTGGGTTGTCCGCGGGCAACTCTTTGCCTAGTGCTCCAGGATCCATCAATGAACTGACAAACAAAAAGCAATCGAAAGGAAACCACAATCGCAATGAAAATGGGAAAAGAATAGGCTGTGAAAATCGGTTGATGCTTCACAAAAAGAAGATTATTGGAATGAAAATATAGCAGCATAACTGATTCGCCCACCTTTCCTTCGTCGGTAGAGAAGAAAAATGACAGAAGTGAGTAGCCTGGAGTGAGGTTTTCTTCAAGAAAGGTAAGAAAGGGCTTGAACGAGCGTTCCAATGAAATGATGGTTGCTTCGTCCAGTCCAACTTGGAGGCCACCTTACCACTGCTGGTAAAGGTGTGGGTTTTGTGATATGACGGGTCATGACGGCCACATCGGGGTGACAGGTGAGTCTCGACTGTAGCACCTCATTGTGATTTGGTGGATGGCACGCGGGCCCGGATGCTTTGAAATGTCCCGCATGTAGATAGAGCGGCTAGTCATATAGGACTGCTCAATGTTGTGCACCGCGACCAAGGCGGAGAGGAAAACGAGAGAACTACATAATTAATGCATGAGTTTAGTTAGGGTAGTTTTGTAAAGTACGAGATACATTCCTCCAATCGCAAAATGCCTTGGTTCATGAGATTTGAGATTTGAGCCCTATAAACCGAAGGGGAGGGGGTACTACACACGGTGTAGTCTAGTCACTTGTTTTTTTTAGCCGAAGTCTAGTCACTTGTTGACATCTCTAGAAAGGCAAATACTCCTTTCCGGTTTACAGGTCTATACTAGTCCCTCCGTCTAGGTGTGTAAGTCATCTTACAAAAACCAAATAGTCCCAAAACACTTAGGCGCGGTGCATTAACTTCTACCTTGTTTCTTGTTTCTTGACATACGTATCAACCAATAAGAGATGAGAGGTGTGCATGCTTTTAATGACTTGCAATGGCTAGTTCATTGCATGGAATGCTATTAATTAACAAATAAACATTGGTGACCTCAGGAGGAAACGGTGCTAAGCACGTGGACCTATGCAGAATGAGTATCAACTAATGGATAATGGAGTTTAATTGTTAAATAATAGCAATTTTGTCTCATGCAAGAGCCTGGCTAGTACTCCAAGGAACCGCACCACACGAGCGTTCACAACTGCCACGTTCGGTTTGCACTTGGCTCTTCGCCTCTTCGAGAAGACGAACAATGATGTTACTCCTACTTCTACAGTATCGAATCCACTGCTGCATGTCCATCCACCTCGTGCGGGAGGGATAGCGTGTAGCGAAAGCTTCTACTTACTGCTCCTGCCTTTGCGTCCATGACAGGTGGGCCCAAGAGGTGGTTGGCCCACCTATCATGCAGCCAAAGGCAGGTGCAGTTAAGGCACCAGAGCTCAGTCCACGAAGGAGAGGGCGTCGTAGTAATCAAATTTCTCGGGCTTGTACGAGTTGACACGACACATCAAAGCACTGCATTCGATAAAACTCTTTTTATGGGCTACTTCGTATGTAGGAGTAGACATATTCTGCTTCGTATGTACTCCCTCCGTTCCAAAATATAAGTCTTTTTAGAGATTTCACTATGAACTACTCCTACATACGAAACAAAATGAGTGAATCTACACCCTAAAATATGTCTATATACATCCGTATGTAGTTTGTAGTGGAATCCCTAAAAAGACTTACATTTAGGAACGGAGGGAGTAGTCACTTGTTGCAATCTCTAAAAAGACTTATATTTGGAAACGGAGGGAGTACAATGCATGCATGCATGCCGTGACTTTCCTTTTGATACTTGCATGTGTTGATTTGATGCACCTTGCCAAATTTTGACTATAAATTTAACTAACCAAATTTCCTTGCATGTCACAAAAAATCACGGGGCTGTTTGGATTGTGACTATGTTTGTCTTATGTTGCCACATTATTTTTCCCACACTTGCCACACTTGCCTAACCTGAGTTGCTCAAGTTCTTAGACACACTTTGGCTTGCCTAAGGGAATCTTGCCAAAAAATTTGTGTCTATGACATGTGGGGTTCACTGCTAATAAAAAAATTCTTGTCTTAGGTGTGGCTAACAAAAAAAGACTTATATTTAGGAACGGAGGGAGTAGAAAATATAAATAATAATGCATGTTGGGGCAACCCACGTTTCCGCTAATTTTAGTTGTGGGCTTGTTCACAATTTTTACGAGGGGGTGGTTGTTCATTTAATGGAGGGACTTGTAGTACTACCAGACTTGAACAATACAAAGTGCGACCTGGCACACCGTAACACCACTTGGAACAAGCGGGTAGCTATCTCAAAAAACAATCAACAACTAAAAAAAACCGCGACCTGGCATGTAGTATAGTACACAATTTTAAATGATTGTTTTGATGGAGTGAAAAAGGAAAACTACCCCACTAGTTATATATAGGCCGGAGCCTCCGCGCTTGCTTGCTAGGGCTGCTCTATTCACACACTCTCATCCTCTCCAGATCTACACAAGATAGGGGTAGTAACCCTGTCTTTCTCCCTTCAAAAAACACCGGCTTTCTATCCTCACCGCTGGTTACAGATCCGGACGTATCCCCCTCCACCGGTGAAGGGGAGGAGGGGCAGCGTTTAGGCCATCATCGACAACGAGGGAGGAGACCCACTACCGGCCGCACCGTTATCTCTGGCCGAGCGCCGGCGCGGGAGGTCCTCCGATCCCTTCGTCGTTGCCTGTGGGCGGATCCGGCCTCCCGCCGCCCACCTATCCACATCCCGACGACCTTCAGGTATATCTTTTTTCGAAACCGCCTTAGCTCTACTTCCCCATCTTGCTACGTCGTTGCATGTGCATCATTTTCTACCTCTCAGCCCCTCTTGATCGGATGTTCCAACATCACCTATTTTTTTCTTCTATTGTTAGAGGTAAAGCTACTTCATGGAGCCGAATCTTGTACTCCCTCCGTCCGAAAATACTTGTCATTGAAATAAAGTGGGGGTGGGGGAATTTAGTATGTACATCGGACTTGGTACAAACAGAAAGGAAAGGGGATGAAAGTAGTACAGACTGGTCATCCAACCGGTCTCTTGGTAGAAAAGGGAAATATAGGGGTAACATTGTACACAGTGGTATGACCAGGACTAGATTTGCTATCCACACATAGGAGTAGGTGGCTAGAGTGAACAAAAATGGGACCAACCCAGATAGTATGTTTCTTCGATGTTTGTTTCTCGGGGCAACAAACTATGAATCACCACTTTATGCCCCTGTTTACGTACATGGTGCTGTACTGCTGGTGCACCCACTGTCCCATGCCCTTATACCAAATATTTAGGCTCCGGGCGGAATAAAGGGGCAGAAAACATAAGTCTTGATGAAAATAGAGGAATAGGAAAGGAATGTAGGTATAAAACTATGGAACAGCGAACCAGAGGAAACTCCCAAGAGAATGTGTTCGGATGGACTATGAAATGTACAAATTTGTTTTTTTAGAGTAGCATGCTTGACAGTATGAGATGCTATTTGTTTATTCAGCTGCACAGTGACTACTCTTGTCCTCACCTCACGTACCACACATAGGTTGACTTTTTTATTTCGGCAAACACAGAACAGCAACCTATCTAACGCATGGCAGCGAGCGCCTGCCTCGGGCTTCTGCCCAAAAAATGAGCAGCGCGTGGATGTTTCTAATCCGATGGAATCAGGACTACCAGACCAGCTTTCCTATGAAACACTATTCACCTTTCCCGTGTTCCGAACGGTTGGAAGGGAAAGAATACGGTAGGAATTGTGTTCCTACGAAAATCCTGCACCAAACCTGTGAACCGAACGCAGCCTTAGTTGTTCTTAATATAATGTCCCTGGTAAAAATGAAGCCATGCCACTGTTTTTGCCTGTAATTGTTTGAGACTCTGACAAGTTTAGCCAAATGTTTTTGCCTGTAATTGTTTGAGACTCTGACTTTTTCCTCTGTGCCTTTTTGTGCAAACAGGGATATCCAATTCACCTGGTTGCTGTTGTGACCTTTTGGTGCACTGCACAAAACTCTTCTTAAAAGAAGTGACTTTTGTGATGTTTAACTGGAATGTCAGATGGAACAGTTGGTTCATTTTGGTGGAACTGCACAAAGGGAGATCTGTGTTCCAATCCTCATCATCCATATTGGCGCCATAACCTTCCTTTAGGTAAGAATGATATTTAATGCATGTGTTCATCTCTATTTTCCGACTGCCATGAGAAAATAATGCTGTTTTACTAGTACACTTGTACTCCCTCACTGACAAAACCAATTCTGAATTAGAAGGCCAATCATGTACTTGGTTTCACCAACTGGTGAGGAGAAAGAGAAACATAGCATGAAGAGGAAGAAGAAGAAGAATAAACAGTGCCAAGGCGATCTTGCTGAAGCCAGAGGCCTCAGTCGAGGCTATTCAAGGGCTCCGGCAACGACAACCTTACATGTGAGACGATCCTCCAGGGAGCCCTTCCACTTCTGCTGTCTCACTTAATTAATTAGGAGCACTTAAGTACCACTAATTTGTTACTGCCTAATTTCCTTGTTGGAGTTAAACAAATCTTTAGTAGGACCCTATGCTAAATCATGTACGTGTGAATGTTTGTCTATGGAGGTGAATCATGTGGTGGAGCAGGGAGGGAATATTATTAGTGTCATGACATAATAGTGCTATTGTTTTGCATGTCAATTTATTGCCATTGGTTCAATGAGGCAATGTTTTGCGTATTGTCCATCATGAATTTGATGCTACTGTTTGAGTAATATGCTAATGTCTTCCTATCCTTTCTCACTAAGCTAATGAAGGTTTCACCTTGTTCCTACTTGTGCAAACAGGGATCATGTTGTGCCAATCATACATTTTAGTGGAACTACACAAGACAATACAATGAACTGTATCCCAGCCAGTGCTTTAACTCTGATGGAAGTTCTTGATAATCTTTCGATATAATCTCAGCACTGGTAAACAAGAGTGATTTCAACCATACATTTGAAGTGCACAAAAATATATACTATTGTGTGATTCCAATGAGTGCTTTATCATCTCTTATGGGACTACATGAATAAGCTTTTTTTCTCAGGTTGGTACGGGCCTAAGGCCTTCATCCATATTAGTTTGTTGTCATCTCTATTTGTATCATGCTACTGTCATGAGAAACTCCTTTATCTTTTCACTTTTAAGTTTTGCAACCTATGATAAATGGCAATGCCTCGAGTATTGAGTTGAGCTAATTGGCACTGATTAAATAAACTAATACCTCTCTTTAAGCAAGACTACTATGTTGCTAACTTTACCCATTAAGATAATGAGGGTGCTTCTATTTGTTACTGTATGTTTCATCAACTAGTCCCACTATTACAGTAACCTCACTCTCTCAATATATGTGCCAACAGGGATGCTCGATTTTGGTGGAACTGCACAAAAACTTTGGGTGCTTCATTGCCTCGACAACTTCCGTCCTTTCCTGTCAGTCGCTAATCTCCGCTTGCTTTCTTCCTTTGCTGTCAGTCGCTTCGCTTATCTCGGCTTCTAGTCAAAGGAAATAGTAATTGATATGCTACCTCACACAGGTTGGTACTGGTCTTTATCTTGATTATTGTGCCTGTCATATGTATTGGTAATTTGGTATTGTGCTACTGTTTGCCGATTTCATAAAGGAGTAATTTGGAGCCTGAACTCGCAGGCAAATCATTATATCGGGTGATTTCAGTAGAACTGCACAAAATGATCAGATGGACAGGTACTTATGATGCTGCTATGTACTCCAAAGTTCACTTAGACAAGCATCGATGTTGACAAGAAGTGCCTATATTCATTCGAGTATCAACCGGCGTCAACCAATTGTCAAACTCCAAGTATTAGGAGAGTGAACGCCAAAAATATTGCTTGGTGCATAGCCCAGAAAAACGCAGTCTAGTCTTTGGTCCCAACTTGTGCCTTTTGGTTATCGGCACATATGGTAGCGAACTATATGGCATGGAGTCTAAAGATTCCAGACAAGTTGGTTGACGCGCATATTCATCTGGGACTTAATCACTCTGCACGCCAAGGATGCTCCATTTCAGTTGAACTGCACACAAAATTTGGGTGGTTCATTTTCTCAACCGCCTCCTTTCTCGTCTGCAATGTAGAATTTTGGCGAGATACAGGACCAAGATGAGCCAGTAAACTAGTTGGATGAAAGTAGTGGCCAAGTTGCTCAAACCTCCATCGGCATGAGGCCACTATTTGAGGATAAACCTACAAGCAAAGTTCAGATTGTCTGTGTTGCCTCTTATGTACTTGAAAGTTTACTCGTACAAGAACTAATTTTAGCAAGAAGTACCTCTGATTGAACACCATTTACCAGTCTGTACCCTAGGTAATTAAAGTTCGTCCATGGATCATATTGGCTGTGATCTCAATCATTTGGACCATACTGAACATGTGTATATCTGAATCTTTTTGTGAATTATGTATGAATATTGTCATGTGATCTATCAATCATTTGGATGCATAGATAGGCTGAGCTTGTGTATATATGAATCTTTTGAGTTGTTGATAGTGAATGTTGGCTATGAATATGAACGTGTCCTGTGAACCTGAGTTTGATATGAATTGCAACAGAACCAGTTATAACCCTTCTCCTCCTCTCAATCTGCGACTCCACTGCCGCGTTTTCCCATCTCCGAGTCGTTCCCGTCCGGGGCCTCGCCGTCGTCCACCGCCTCGTTGTGTTCGATGCGGCATCGTCAACAAACGAGAGTCATCGGAAGAGGACTGTACATGGAGAGCCTGACGGCTGGGACCCACGAGGTCCATGGTCGCACGCAAGGAAAGTTCCTCCTTATTAAGCTGGAAAAAAATGTTTCCTCCACCTAACAGCTGGGACCCACCGGCTGTATCTTCGCACGGAAGGAAGTGCCTCCTTGTTTTGTGAAAAAAATTATTCATCCCGTTGACAGCTGGGACCCGTCAGATTTGGTGACTGACTTGTGGGCCTGCTAAGTGGACGTGTATGCACGGCTTTGTCAACTTAATCAACAAATGATGCTAGCAGCTGGACCGTTGGATGTTAATTCAACATGTATTAAGGTCAGCAAACTTACCGGCACATCTATGTGCAAAACGTGCATGCACATTGAATGTGACCGAATGTTGGCTAGAGGAGACCCCTAGTTTTTTGGTAACCAGCCTTCTGGTTGATTGCCCGGGGAACACTTTTGTTGAATAAAGCTCTCTGATTTGCCCGCAAAAAAAAGTAAGTGCCTCCTTATTACGCGGAAAATAATGATTCCTCCAACTGACAACAGGGACCCACTGGACGGGCCACCGTATTTTGCAAAAAAAAACATTTGCCCCCTGACTGCTGGGACCCACCTGACGGGCCACCGTATTTCGCGAAAAAATGCCCCCCCCCGTTGTCAGCTCGGACCCATCGGAAGTGCCTCCTTATTACGCACAAAAAATGAATACTCCCCCTGCTAGCTGGGACCCACCTTGGTGGGAGGCTGACTTGTGGGCCTACTAAGTTGACGGGGACGAAGGGCTTTGTCAACTTAGTCAATATGAACAATTCTAGCTCCAGTGACCGTATGATGTCCATCCAACGGCCATAGTGCTTCTTCAACCTCTGGTCTTCTTGCTCCAGCCGCCCAAAGCAGCGCCGGTCGTGCCTCATGCTCCTGCCTCCCGTGGCGGGCTGTGCTGCCACGGAGGCCTCACCGCCCCCTAGTATTCCCACCGCTGGCCAGGCCCTGCGGCGATGGCAGCCTCACACCGCAGCCGAACCAGTGAACCCTCGTACTCCTCTCCGCGCGGGCTTCCACTGCCGCGTCTTCCCTGGCTCCGCGTCGTCCCCTTCCTAGGCCTCGTCATCGTCCACCGCCGTGGTGCTCTCCGTGTGGCGTGGTCAACGTGGTCAAGGAACGACTTCCATCGGAAGAGTACTGTACGTGGAGAGGCTGACAGCTGGGTCCATGGCCACAGCCTAGTTTTTTTGTGATTTGCCAAGTAAGTCGCTTTGTCAGGCGTGTTGGGCTGCAAATCTTTCAAGACGAGGAGAGCTTCCATTCGGCTGGCCAAGAAAATGGCCCATCAGTAATGAGAAATGGGTTGTACATTTTTAAAACACATCAAAGCGGCAATTAGTTTCAAATATCTTTTTTTTCGTTTCGAGATTTTAAATTACATTAATTTTTATGTGTGGAGAATTTGTTGGATTTTATATTGATATACATTTAGTTTTAAAATCAGTTTGAATGTGAGTCGAAATTTCGGCATTAAAAACAGTTCGGACCGCACCAAAATATGCAAATTTTCATATAATTTTTTAACCGTGGCCACAATATGGGCTTTAATGCTAACAAAAAGAATATGGGCTCCAAAAAAACCTTAAGAATTAGCAAATGGGCTGTAAATTATTAGAAATAATGGCAGATGGGTTGTATGCTATTTTCCACAGATTTGAGGCTTTCCTAAAAAAAGGTTGACGCACAAGCAGTGACGGTTGGATGTCCATCCAATGGCCGTCGTGCTTCTTCAATCTCTGCTCTTCCTGCTCCAGCCGCTCAAACAAGCGCCAGTGGGACTGCCTGCTCCCTCCTCCCCGCTGCCGGCTGTGCTGCCGCGTAGGCCTCACCGCCCCACCGTACTCCCATCGCTGGCCTAGCCATCCCTCTACTCACCCACACCTGCTGTTATTCTCCGGCGACGGCAGACGAACCAGTAAACCCTCGTTCAGTCGTACTCCCCTCCGCGTGGGAAACAACTGCTGAGTCTTCCCTGCCTCCGTGTCGTTCCCTTCCTAGGCCTCGCCGTCGTCCACCACCCTGGTGCTCTCAGCGCAGCCTGGTCAACGTGGTCAACGACCGACATGCATCTGAAGTGGAATGTACGTGGAGAGGCCGACAGCTGGGTCCACGGCCGCACACAAGGAAATGCCTCCTTATTACGCGCAAAATAATGATTTGTCCACCTGACATCAGGGACCCACCGAAAGGGCCTCAGTATTTCGTGAAAAAAACGTTACCACCGCTGACAGCTCGGACCCACCAGCTATATCTTCGCACGCAAGGAAGTGCCTCCTTATTACGCACAAAAAAAATGAATACTCCCCCTGTTAGCTGGGACCCGGTATAGTGGCAGGCTGACTTGTGGGCCTACTAAGTTGACAGGGACGGAGGGCTTTGTCAACTTAGTCAATATGCACGATTCTAGCTCCAGTGACCGTATGATGTCCATCCAACGGCCGTAGTGCTTCTTCAACCTCTGGTCTTCTTGCTCCAGCCACCCAAACCAGCGCCGGTCGTGCCTCGTGCTCCTGCCTCCCGTGGCCGGCTGCGATGCGGCAGAGGCCTCACCGCCCCCTACTACTCCCACCGCTGGCCAGGCCATCCCTCTACTCACCCACACCCCCTGTTATTCTGCGGCGACGGCAGCCTCACACCGCAGCAAACCAGTGAACCCTCGTACTCCTCTACGCGTGGGCATCCACTGCCGCGTCTTCCCCGGCTCTGCGTCGTCCCCTTCCTAGGCCTCGCCGTCGTCCACCGCCCTGGTGCTCTCGGCGCGGTGTGGTCAACATGGTCAAGGAACGGCTTCCATCGGACGTGGACTATATGTGGAGAGGCTGACAGCTGGGTCCACGGCCGCAGCAAGGAAGTGCCTCCTTATTACGCGCAAAATAATTATTCCTCTACCTGACAGCGGGGACCCACCGGACGGGCCACCATATTTCGCGAAAAAAATGTTTCCCCTGACTGCTGGGACCCACCAGTTACACCTTCGCACGCAAGGCAGTGCGTCCGGGCAAAAAAAATGATTCGCCCCCCTGACCGCTGGGACCCACCAGCTACATCTTCGCACGCAAGGAAGTGCGTCCGTGCAAAAAAAACGATTCGCCCCCTGACTGCTGGGACCCACCAGCTACATCTGCGCATGCAAGGAAGTGTCTGACAGTCGGGACCCACCTGGTCGAAGCGTACGTAGCGTTGTCATTCTGGTCACGAACGTGTACATACATACTGGTCGATGTAGAGGCGCGCACGTGTCGTAGATGTAGAGGCGCGCACGTGTCGTAGTAGAGGCACGCACGTAGCACGTACACATACGTACAACGGCGAGGGTGCAAGAAAGAAAATACGGCCACGTACGTACATACGGGCAGGGTCTCTAACGCCTATCGCGCATATGTACATGGCTGAGTCGGAACGGAGAAACAACGTCGTCGTCGTGTTCATGGGGAGCCAACCGGCTGGGTCGGAACGGAATGCGTGGTCGTGTTCATCGGGAGGGCTTGGACGGAACAGGCGATGGAAACGAGGCATGGCGTACCGCACAACAGAGGAAACGGCCTTGTGTTCGACCGGCCACGTTCGAAACGGGGTCCTGTTGATCGGGAGGGGCCTGGTGTACCGCAAAACGGAGGAAATGGACCTCCTACGGTCGAAACGGGGGTCCTGTTGATCGGGAGGGGTGTGGCGTACCGCAAAACGGAGAAAACGGACCTCCTACGGTCGAAACGGAGGTCCTATTCATCGGGAGGGGTGTGGCGTACCGCAAAACGGAC